>NC_043957.1:23216177-23228677 GCF_902148855.1 Sphaeramia orbicularis
GACAGGTAGACAGACAGACATAGAGATAGACAGACACACACAGAGAGAGACAGGCAGGCAGACAGAGAGATAGAGGGAAAGACAGAGACAGGCAGACGGAGAAAGAAACAGACATGCAGAAAGAGAGAGAGAATATTAAATGCCGGGCAGTTCAACAATTCAACAGTCACACAGTCCCTTACTCACACTGGTAGTTCGCAAAATCAACTTTTCGCGTTAGCATTAGCTTAGCAACGAACCTTCACACAATACACACAAAGGCCATTTACCACTGAAAACTAACCCCAACCATACCCTAACCCTAACCTTAACCATTTAACACCCAGACCTAATCTTAAGTGGACGCATGAACCTTATTTAATCGTTTAACCGCTTTGCTAACTATATTAATGTAAATATTTTTAAAATAACTTTATTTTTTAGCGCACTGACCTCCACTTCCGGTGAGTTACTTCCTTAGCATTAGCCACATTAGCTGAAGGCCTTAAACATTTTTAGCCTATGCTTTTATTTTTTGTGGTGGCCTTAATTTTAAAGCAAGAGACCTTTCAGGTAAACAGCGTCCCCTTAATTGAAAAGGTGGATGATGTTTTTTTGTTTCGTTTTGTTTTTTGATTGACCTTATTTAAAAAGTGAAGGGGTTTTCTTTTATAAGCATATGAAGTTATATATATATATATATATATATATATATATATATATATATATATATATATATATATATATTTATATTTATATTTATATTTATATTGATTTATTGATATATGTTTAATTTTTGATGTTGCTCATTTTAATTTTGAGACACTTTTTTTGTAGAAGTCTATTTTATTTGAGGAGATTGTTTAACTTAATTACAAGTTTATTTTATTTCTTTGTACAAATTAATTTTTTGTTAAATGTTTTTTTTTTTTTTTTTAGGAACAGGTTTTCTCATGCAAGTGTATTTTTATTTAAGGGGTACATTCATTTTTTTCAAATACTTCTTTTTAAATAAATCACAATCTCTCTTTTTTTTTTTTTTTTTTTTTTTTTTTTTCTTATAGTGGATAATTTTTTGGGCTGTTGCACATCCGGGTCCACCGCAGTTATGTCATCTCATAATTTTAGTAAACTGAACTCCTGATTGAAAATGTTAAAAAAAAAAAAAGATTAACTATGAAATGGAGTTGTTTTATAAATCTATTACAGCTCTGATGAGGAAAAGCCTTTTTCAAAATTAAACTGAAAATCTAATCATTACATCTCAATTCATTTCAACTTTATTAACAGAGCGCATTTCATGCACAAGGCAGACCCAATGTGCTTCACAAAACAAAACAAAACAAAAAACCCACAGGGCTTTACAGAATTAGTTGGATATGAAAACAAACAACAGTCAAATAAACAGTAGAAGAAGGAAATAGATTAATGTGCTGGGCAACCCCTGTCCTTAGACCCTCCTCGTCAGCAGGAAAAACTCCAAAAACCCAGTGGGAAAAGAGAAACCTTGGGGAGAACCACAGTGAAGGAGAGATTCACCGCCATGGACGGACAGACTGTAGATGCACCAGGACTGATCGACGTCTATTTGAAGATGTAGTTCCAGTCTGTAAAGATGCAGTAGGGTGGGGGCACATGAGGGGGTCTATCTAGTCAGATGAGACAGGTGAGGGTGAGGGAGGAGGTCCATCCAGGCAGGTGATGGAGGGTGAGGAGGTTCATCCAGACAGGTGAGGGTAGGGGGTCCAGATAGGTGGGGGTGGGGGTGGAGGTCACAGGTCAGGACAGGGCACAGATGAGTCCCCTCAGATCCCGTCGTCATTGGTCCCCAGGCGGCTACAACTGAAACAGTAGCCCCTCCCCCAGAGGGAAGTGGGGAAAAGGGACACTGGGCACTTTTGTATTTTTGTAGAGCTGCATCATGAGTGAGAGCCATAGGCTGAACAATGGCTTCCCTGTTCATCTATAATTGTTCTGATCAAATGAAAATCTTTAAGCCTTGCCAATATTTAAGTACTTCCTGGACTGGCCAATTACATTAAGCTAACTTCCTGCCTAACTTCCATCCACGCTACAATATATGAAGTTGAAAAATTACACAAAGACATTTATTTTGGAAAAGATTTTAATTTAAATCAACTTGGTATCGAGTTCAGTGAACTGATGATTTTAAGTCTAATGATTACACAAAGCAATTGACATTGCAATAAAGTTTGAGTTAAATTAACATGGTATTTAGTGTGTTGTATTTAAAATAGTAATTCCATTCAAATCAAGCATTTAAGTTTAATACAGTTAAGTTCTCATTACTTAATTTTTTTAAGGCAACTGGTTTCCTCAAATTTTTTAAATAAACTCAACTTATCTGGTCTTATAGTGTATTGTCAAGACAGACACAGACTGAAATCAACCCAGTGGACGTTAATGTAGACATCATGGTTCAGAATACAGACTTTATTGTATTTGATTGGACAGATGTTCAGGGACAGCTCGGTTGACTTGATGAAACCAGATCCATGTTTAGAAAGTACTGACTAAAACGATCACACACTCACTCACACACACTGTTCTGGCTTTCATCTGTGTTAAAGCTCATCTTTCGTTTGGTTCGCTTTTTTTGCCTCTTCAGCTTTTTTTGCCTCCTCAGCTTTTATGGCGTCTATGTACTTCTTCCTGCTTTCATCCTCCTGGAGAAGCAAAAGAATCAAGTTTCCTTTACACAGACAGAAAACACAGAGCTCTGCTGCTGCACAGACTCAAACCTGCACAGAACTGAATGTGAATGTGGGATTACAGACGAATGAAGGCGCATGCATTACCTTCACTCTGTCTTTTTTGGCTTTCTCCATTTCTTTCTCCATAAACTTCAGCAGGTCCTTCAGTTTATGTTTCCCTTTGTAAACCACCATCTGAGAGGACACGCAAATCACACATTAGAGGTCGTCGTGTTAGTATAAAAACATCCAGGTTCCTGTGTAATTCAGTCACAATTTACATGTTTTTGTGTGTCTCTAAAAAGACAGTTGACATTTTTTTATAGACTTGCCTTTGTGTGATGTTGTCTCTTTTTAATATTTTTAATATTGAATATTTAATTTTACCTGGTTTTGGTTATTCATTTATATTGACATACATGATGTTCTATTCCATTCCATCATTTTGCATTGATCTGACAGCATCATGTTATGTTATTTCTGCCCTCTCCACTATGATACATTCAACGTTAGTTGTGGTGTCATATTTGCCGTACTTATCTCTTTTGTTGTGTTGTTTTCTATGTTTTTATTCTGCTGTTGTGCACTTATGCTTTGTCTGTTAAAGCACTTGGTAAACTCAGTTTTTAAAGGTGCTATATAAATAAAGTTATTATTACTATTACTATTATTATTATTATTATTATTATTATTATTATTATTATTATTATTATCATTTGTTAATAAAGCTGTTAACACTGAAAACTATTTTATATAAAGACAATATAAAGTAAAAAACACATGTATTTATGAGGTTTTATATCAGGATCCTTGTAATAATCCTTAGTTAATAAATAATAACATCTTTGTAATGACTTATTAATATTATTATGAGCTGCTGAAACTCTTCTGTAATTTTAAGAAGTATGGAAAAAATGTTCTGTTTTTTTTTTTTTTTTTTAGCATTACATAATTTCATGAATGTGAAAGCATTCATGCAACATTTTAGATGTATATGTTGTAGTTTTTTATGGAATATTCTTTGCAGTAGAAACAGCAGTTTTTGTTTTTTTTTAAATAAATCTTTTCCAACTCTTGTCCATTACAGGTGACAAACATGCATTGTTGGGTCGTCAGAGGGTGTGGTATTTTATGAGCTGTTATATAAACCTATTATAAACCTATTATTTAATGTTTTCTGTATATTACAGTTAGTAAATACTTTTGTCAATTTTTAAAAAAAATATTAATTTAGGTGTTAATTTTTCCAGGATCTGAATATAAAGAGTTACAAATAGCACACAAAAACCCATCCTTCTGGTACTTACTCTCTCTGCATGAAGAGCAGGGAAGAGGCAGAGTGACGGGTACGATCTCTGCACTGACATGTTGATGTCGTTAGCGGACGCATCCATGCGAGCGATGACCACGTTCTCCTGGTCCTTGAAGGCCTCCGCTAACTCTTCCCACAGCGGGAACAGAGCTCGGGACTCTTTACTGTACGGCAGATCTGGAACAAATATATGAAAAAAGGAAACAAACAAACAAAAAAGGAAGATATTAAAAGTCCAAAGCGTGACGCGAAGAGTATAGAGTAAAAAAAAACAACAGCTGTAGACCCAAGAATGAGTTTATTAATCTGAAGACCAGAATCATTCCATCTAGAGGCTATTATTGCTCTTACCATTAGCACAATATTAATATTTTACAAGTAAACGCATTCAGGTCAGAGTTTTGACTACAAGAGGAACTTCATACTCTCTGTTCTCACTCTGTTTTGGTCATCTGCTTTATGTGTAATCTTAAAATGATGACCTATACAATTCTAAATAAATGAAAGTAGAGATGAGAAAGCTACTCAGTGTGTTCATCATGTAACAGACTTCTGCTTTCACTTGCCCTCCACATGTCAATTGCATGGGTGATCATTGGTTCAGGGGTCTCTCCTTCTGGCTGGCGGAAACGGAAGTTAGTCAGCCGATGGGGAGGCTCAGGGTAGGTTTATATCAGTGGTTTCCAATCTTTTTTGGCTCGTGACCCCATTTTAACATCACAAATTTCTGGCAACCCCAGACATTCAAAATGGAGACTTTTTTTTTTTTTTTTGCTAAAATTGATTTGTTTTTGATCATGCAATAGTTTGCTATACTATGTTGCAAATAAACGTTAATTTTAGACGACATTTAGTCTATATAATGTATATTATTACGGACGGAGGCAGAAAAGCCAGGTGTAGATTACTGCACAAAGGGAGAATTTTATTTTCCTTGGTCAGGATATGTGCAGTCAGTCCAGCTTGGATTTTCAAGGCTGACAATTAATACTGAACAAACAATAACTCAAACTTTGATATATGAAAGAGCTGCAGCATCTGAAACTGACCACAATGAACATTTGACAGATAAACAGTACCACAGTGCTTCAGTTTCAGCTTTTACGTATTGTGATTGTCTCTGTCAACTCACCCTATATTTTTTTTATTAGCAAGTTTTTAATTTTATTTTTATCAATTACTAGAAATTTCAAGCAACACCATTTGAATTCCAGGCGACCCCAAGGTTGAAAAACACTGGTTTATATGCTCGGTTCTCCGCATGAACAAAAGTTATCCATCAGAAATTCCAAATTGAAATCATTTTGTTGTAGGTGATATTTCTGGATTGTACATTTCAGTGGCATTTGTGATGTGCTAAACTAAAGCTAATTATGCTAACTCTTTTATAGCGGAGACCGAGCAGCACTACCAGCCTTGACTGATCTACCACAAACTGTATTTTCTGTATGTTCAGAATAAATCCGCCTCAAGTTATACCTGCGCCTCCTCCTTCATCCACCCCGTGGGACACAATAGAGAAACTACACAACGCAGACGAAAAATAAGCACGCGGGTTACAATCACAAGTGGGCCTTTTCACAAGAGTCACAGGGATTAAGATTAAGATTAAAAACTCTATTGTATGTCTATGTTCACTTTGTATCTGTGTACTGTGATTCTAACATTCAAAATTTAAACAAATATATGTAAAAAAAAAAAAAAAAAGATTAAAAACTAAGTCTAGCTTTTTTGACCATGTCGGGGAGATGAGAGTCGACTGTTAAATTGGGCTACCTTTTCTGGTGATGATCAGGTTTGTGTGCCTTCACCTTTAGATCAGTAGGTGATTTTGGTCGCCAGTAGCTGTTTGGGTCTCCAAAGTTAAATAAGTGTGTATATGTGTGTGTTTACGTACAGAACAGAACGAACACAGTCTTGTCTGGGTTGAAGGCCACTTTCTCCAGTGTCATTCCCACCAGCTGCTTCACCGGTTTCGTGTCCCATCCTTCAGGGATCGGCTCACTTTGCATCTTCGGCTGATTCACACAAACACAATATTTCAGTGAAAACGCCTTTAAAGTATCAAACACTAGAGGTAAGTGAACGGTACCTGAGCCTTCCCTTCTAGGTAAGACTGACAGAATTTACTGATGGTTTCTATGTCCAGACTGTCAGAGGGCAGGTGGTAGGTCACATGATCTGTCAAGTTCACAATCCGGATGAGCGGCGCCTCAAAATCTCGAACCCTGAAGTACTCCATCAGCCTGCCGTTACGAGGTTCATCCACGTTCACCAGAACAAACAGAATCTGAATAAACACAGTGGTAAATATCAGCAGAACTCATCACCTCCGACACGTAAAATCTGTAGAATATTTGTGTTTCTACCTTTAACCTGAAGGCTTCTGCTACGCTGTTGAAGGCCGAGTACAGCTCTGTAAAATCTGCAGAGCTTTTGTTGACAAATAGGAGGGCATGGTGTAAAACAGGGGAGGCTAAGATCTGAGTGGCGGTCTGGAACAGAGAGGGGGGTGATAACATGGTTTATACAGTCAGCATTTACTCACATCTTATCAGGCGAACACTGCTGAATTATTGTCCTGCATATGTTTTAATATAAATGTCTTACCCTGGGTTGAATTAATACCAAATTGACTTTATAGATTGTCAGTGAATCAGAATGGATCTCATTACATTTTGGGAACAGTAGGTCAAAGTAAAATTTTTTTAATGAATTTTTACTTTTTTTTTTCTCCCATTTACTTATAATGGGCAAAATTTCACATGTCTGTAGCAGTAAAACTAATGGTTGAATTCATACCAAATTTGGTTTATATATTGCTAGTGACCCAGAATTGATCTCAGTACATTTTGGGAAAAGTACGTCAAAGTTTAACATTTTTTATGAATTTTTTTTAAATCTTTTTTTTTCTCCCATTTACTTATAATGGGCAAAATTTCACATGTCTGTAGCAGCAAAACTATGGGTTGAATTCATACCAAATTGACTTTATAGACTGCCATTGACCCAGAATAGATGCCACTACATTTTGGGAACAGTAGGTCAAAGTTCAAATAATTTATGAATTTTTAAAATCTTCTCATTTACTGATATTGGGCAGAATATGTGCGAGGGGCGGGGTTTGTTGTGCCTGGCACCACTTGTTTCTGATCTGAGTTTGGAATTAACAAAGTACGAATACACCGTCATTGTGCTTGAATCGATCTTTAAAGTGCCTGTACTTTACTTGGAAATTTTTTGTTTTTTTACATAATTTTTTACTTTTACTTCCTACATTTTCACATACCTCTGCACAATTTCAGACGAGGCTTGTGACATTGTATTCAGTACATTCTGAAGGGGTTATTGATTATGTATCCTTCTGAGACCCAGGAAAGTAAAAGTTTTGGCTTTTTTTAAATACATTAAATAATTGCCTTGATTGGTAACATCATGATGCAACAGCTATTTCAGATAAATTTTTTTATGGAATGTCATTTGCACGGGACAATGTTTATTATTATAATTAATTAATTAATTAATTAATTAATTAATTAATTAATTAATTAATTAATTAATTAAATAATTAAATAAATAAATAAATAAATAATTTTTGGGGGTAAAGCTGTGAAACTCTTGTCCCCTATGAAGTACAAAAATGCACTGCTGGGTCTCCAAACCCATTTCAGCCTATATGGATGAAGCAGTAACACATAGAAAAGATGTCACTTTAGTGTGAAATGAAAAAACGGGACTTTTACAACTTTTACATATAGTTTTACTTTTTAAGTATATTTCAAAGTCAGATATTTAACTAAAGAGGACATTTATTTAGTGTAGGATATATTTGAGCCACTGTTGAGAATTAAAGTACAGGGAAAAAAAGACAATTGATACAAAAGGAGAGTCTATATTTTCTGAATTACTGAGGTGACCAGTTCCACTGAGTTTAGATGCTGTGGAACTGTGGAAAGTCTGTGTTGACACTATTCCCTACCTGTCCAGAGTACTCAGTGACTGGGTCCATCTGGAAGACGGTGATAAAGACGATCAGCTCTTCCTTAGACGTCTCAGGCATCATTTTGTAAGCCTGGATGAGCTTCGACTGCACAGACACACAAACCAAAACACACCCTCACAGATAAATATTTTAGAGCCATGAACCACTGGTCTGGAAAAACAGCATAGAAACATTTATGAACTACATCCAAAATGTTTATCACAGGAAAATGCAGAGTGTATGTGTGTGTTTACAGTGAAGTTTACCTTTTTGAGTAGCAGTACAACATCATGTGTGAACCCATATTTACTGATGACATCGCTGTTTTGTGTCACAGTGAAGCTCACATCAGGAAGGTCGACGGCGGCTGAATAAAACGTCTGGATGTATTCGTGAGTCAGGTCCTATAGACGTGACTATCAGTTATTCACAAAGTTAAGTGCTGACACCAATGAGAAGAAGATATAATCACACAGACGGTGTTTACCTTAAAAAATCCAACCACTTGCAGCTCATCAGACGTCTCCAGCTGATCAGTGATAAGGTCAGCAGGAGACCCCGCCCTCCTTTTCAACCACGTCAGAATGGAAGCTGAGCTCTGAGGAACTTCAGGAAACAAACATTTTACTGGCAGTACTTTACCCAAACGGAGCTAAAGTGGCTGTATGTAGTATTTTTTTTTATCCTTATAGCATAATTGCCTTAGCCACAGGTGTCAAACATGTGGCCCGGGGGACAAAACCGGCCTGCCAAAGGATCCAATTTAACTCATGGGATAAATTTGTGAAATGCAAAAATTACACTGAAGATATTAACAGTCAAGGATGTGAAAATCTGCCTTGGCAGAGGTCTGCGCTCTCCGAGTGTTTTTCTACTTATGGGATGTTATTATCTTTCCTAAATTGTCATTTGCTGATCCATGGTTCAGACTAAACTGTGACACTTCTGACCTTGTTTGTTTGATTCCAAACAGATCTTTAGTGTAGCTACTGACAACACATACTGTACAGAAAACAGCTATAACGTAAACTATCGGCTACAACAGCTCATGACGATTACAAGACATAGTGTTATTTTTGAGTGACTACATCTATCTATCTATCTATCTATCTATCTATCTATCTATCTATCTATCTATCTATCTATCTATCTATCTATCTATCTATCTATCTATCTATCTATCTATCTATCTATCTATCTATCTATCTATCTAAGCTTTTGTTTATTTCTACGTACCAGGGCAGGGAACAGTGTTGTGTTTGTCTCCTGAAAGGTAAAGTCTAATATTCGGAGGGCCTGTGACATTTAGGTCTTTGGCCAAATCCTTCTCCTTTGACACATCCACCACTCCCAGTTTGACCTCTGACCCCTGAAGTTTCGCTGCAGCACCTTCGAACGCCGCTGAGACACGGTGACTATCTCCAGACAGAGGAGCATCTGCACAAATAGAGGAAAAAAAATACAGTATTAGTAGAAGAGGCAACATCCATGTATATACAAGCATTAGGATAAAAAGGTTATTGAATGAAATCTCAGTGGTGAGAGTAAAAGCAGCAGTAGCCATCATCACCCACCTGCCTTAAACTTCGTCTGTGTGTTATTGCTTTGAACTTTCTCCTTGATACAGAAAAGAACACCATCCAACTGCAACTACATCCTGAAAATGACAAGTTTTGACAAATACACACTTCTTCTTGTGTGCTGTTTTGTTGATATCACTGTCACCGTTGTCCCATGAGGCGCTCCATCATGTGCACATGTCAACACTATTTTACAAATGCACTGTGGCAGCATCCTGGGCTCAGAACTAAACAAATAACAGATAAATCTCAATAGTAGAGGGTATCTACAGCACTGGCACTGAGCTATGTGGAGATAGAAATAGATATGGGAATGTGAACTGATGGCAGCTGGACACAAATAATAACCTAAGTATGAACACCAAAGAAGGGCTAAAAGGCTCCGATCAAGCGAAAGTGAACATCAGTATGAAAAAGTAAATTGGCACACATCATTTGTCAAGTGGGCTCATTTTTTAGCTACAGATCTGTATTTTATGAACTGTTATCCTTTTTAAAATACCACTTGTAGAAAAAAAGTTACAACCGATTTTATTGATCATACTTTTTACACCATAGCCATAGTTCAAATTTGACGCTAAAAATTATGTCTAAAAAATTTTAAAATGTATTCAGTCTGTTGATTATGTAGATGATTGTTAAGTTTTAAGTATTACATTTTCATTATTTTGTGAATATTATTGATATTTATGAACATTTTTGAACGTTTGTGAGTTGCTTAAAAGGCCCTGTCCACATTACCACAAAAATACTAATTTTTAATTTTCAAGTTACTTATAATTCAGATATTTAAGAGGAATAGTTAACGAAGCGGACCTGACTGCAGTCTTGGGTACTCCTATAATAACTTATATAAAATAATAAGTTAACTAACTGTCCTGGCCTTGGTCCTATGTCACCTGGAAATAGTTATAATCTAACAACAGATCCTATATAACACAACTGACAGTACTCTGTTGTTTTTGTAATTGTTTTTTCTTAGTTTTTTTGCATTTCATTTTCATATTTCTATTGATATATTTTCTTATAACTCTATCCTGTTGTATCACTGTAAAGTGTTGAATGGGTGAAAAGAACGAAAAAACTAAAAAGTGAGTTTAAAAAAAAAAAAAAAAAAATTCAGATATTTGAGTGAAACTTTCAGAAAGTAATGATCTTTTGATGCATTTTAGGTGATCCATACAATGGTAGAGTCATCCATGTGTTACTATGGTAACCTGTCCATGTGTTACCACATTCTCATGTCAATAAAACAGAGACTTTTCAATATTACACTCCAAAATGTATTTTCAGCATAGTTGAACGTAATATCTAAAAGGTTTTGTGCTACTTGATATCAATTTCTGTCGAGAATTGCATGTTTTAGATGTTTGTGTAAATCTTAAAAAATTGATGTTCGTTTCAAATCCACATGTTATCCAGCAGTAATTTGACATTTTTCACCTGAAATTTTATCTCCCCAAATTTTCTTATACATAATGTTAAATTGCTATAAATACCTACTCAAATATGTACAATACATGCACATAAGATACTCTGTTTACATGACAGAGACTGTTGATCACCAAATGTGTCCATGTGTTCCCACTTGATTGGACCCAAAAGTATTTTTTCATGTACTAATTATCATGTTGGAACTTGGATTAATCTGTACACATGGTTTTATATTGATAGATTTCAACTGATGCAGTAACATGGAAAGAGAGCATGGACTAGTTGTTGCTACTGTACACACACTTTATCCTTTCCATGCAGTGGACTATTTGTCATGTCGGCTTCTGGACTTTGTCTGTCTTTTCTGTTTTGTTTGTCATTTCCTGTTTTATTTTGTTAAGTTTCCCTCATGTGTCTTGTCTGTTGTCTTTACTTCCTTTTGTGTTCACCTTTCACCTGATTACCTTGCTCCTCCCTGATTATCTCCACCTGTGTCTCATTGTCTTCCCGCCCTCTTGTGTATTTAAACCCTGTGTCTTCCCCTGTTCCTTTGCCAGTTTGTGCTCTGCAACTCGTTGTATTCACTTACCAGCGTTTCTTGGATCCTGTTTGTTCGTCTGCCGTGTTTGACCTGTTTTCGTCCCTCGACCTTCGATTCAGCCTGACCTCTTCCTGCCTGCCTGTTCCCGACCTGGTTCGTACCCGACTTTGTCTCTGCCTGCTCCCTTTATTACCTCAGCCTCCAACGTTAACCTGTGCTTCGACCTCCGCCTGGATTACTACCGTGAGTTTGCTCGTCCCCTATGTACCGTTGCTCGATTGATTGTTTTCCCGTGTATGACCTGGCTTGTCTATTGACCACCCTCTGTCTGTCCCTAGTGGGGTTTCCGTGGGGGTTTTCCCGACTCGGCCGAGTCGGCCGTCTGTCTATCCCACCCGCAGCCCAGACGTTTACCCCCGGAACCGGAGGCCTCTCAGAAGACAAATATTCTCTGTGTAGAGTTTTTTCTTCTGTAAAAGTGTTTAATAAAAACACTAAATCTTATTCGGTATTTGTGGTCTTGCTTTTGGGTTCTGCCTCTGTACTCAGTCTATTACACTATTATTCAGTCTTCAATTAAAGTGAAATCATTTGCAATAATGACTCAAACTCTTAATAATACCATTGTGTTTTATAATATTTGTAACGCTCACTTTATTGTAAATACAGCTGTGACACTTGAATTTCTCCACTGTGGGACAAATATAATCTAATCTTACCCTGATATATTGTTTAATTCATCCAAAATGTGGTTACAAAGAAATTCTAATAAAAAGCCACAGTTTAGGGAATAGTTTGTTCACAGTTTAATCCTGATGGTTTTTGTTATTTTTTCTCTGTGATTGAAGTTTCACAGAATATAATCACTGAGGACAGTTACATTTTATACTGAAATCATATGTTTTCTTAAATCAGTGATATATTTTCTTTGTGGAAGGAGCTTTATGGATGTGTTTAA